>NC_092723.1:190701867-190705952 GCF_047496885.1 Scyliorhinus torazame
GGGTTCGGGTTAGGGTTAGGGTTCGGGTTAGGGTTAGGGTTCGGGTTAGGGTTAGGGTTAGGGTTAGGGTTCGGGTTAGGGTTAGGGTTAGGGTTAGGGTTCGGGTTAGGGTTAGGGTTAGGGTTCGGGTTCGGGTTAGGGTTAGGGTTAGGGTTAGGGTTAGGGTTCGGGTTAGGGTTAGGGTTAGGGTTAGGGGTTCGGGTTAGGGTTAGGGTTAGGGTTAGGGTTAGGGTTCGGGTTAGGGTTAGGGTTAGGGTTCGGGTTCGGGTTAGGGTTAGGGTTAGGGTTAGGGTTCGGGTTCGGGTTCGGGTTAGGGTTAGGGTTAGGGTTCGGGTTAGGGTTAGGGTTAGGGTTCGGGTTAGGGTTAGGGTTCGGGTTAGGGTTCGGGTTAGGGTTAGGGTTCGGGTTAGGGTTAGGGTTAGGGTTAGGGTTCGGGTTAGGGTTAGGGTTAGGGTTAGGGTTAGGGTTCGGGTTAGGGTTAGGGTTAGGGTTAGGGTTCGGGTTAGGGTTAGGGTTAGGGTTCGGGTTAGGGTTCGGGTTAGGGTTAGGGTTAGGGTTCGGGTTCGGGTTCGGTTAGGGTTAGGGTTAGGGTTCGGGTTAGGGTTAGGGTTAGGTTAGGGTTAGGGTTAGGGTTAGGGTTAGGGTTAGGGTTAGGGTTAGGGTTAGGTTAGGGTTAGGGTTAGGGTTAGGGTTAGGGTTAGGGTTAGGGTTAGGGTTAGGGTTAGGGTTAGGGTTAGGGTTAGGGTTAGGGTTAGGGTTAGGGTTAGGGTTAGGGTTAGGGTAGGGTTAGGGTTAGGGTTAGGGTTAGGGTTAGGGTTAGGGTTAGGGTTAGGGTTAGGTTAGGGTTAGGGTTAGGGTTAGGGTTAGGGTTAGGGTTAGGGTTAGGGTTAGGGTTAGGGTTAGGGTTAGGGTTAGGGTTAGGTTAGGGTTAGGGTTAGGGTTAGGGTTAGGGTTAGGGTTAGGGTTAGGGTTAGGGTTAGGGTTAGGGTTAGGGTTAGGTTAGGGTTAGGGTTAGGGTTAGGGTTAGGGTTAGGGTTAGGGTTAGGGTTAGGGTTAGGGTTAGGGTTAGGGTTAGGGTTAGGGTTAGGGTTAGGGTTAGGGTTAGGGTTAGGGTTAGGGTTAGGGTTAGGGTTAGGGTTAGGGTTAGGGTTAGGGTTAGGGTTAGGGTTAGGGTTAGGGTTAGGGTTAGGGTTAGGGTTAGGGTTAGGGTTAGGGTTAGGGTTAGGGTTAGGGTTAGGGTTAGGGTTAGGGTTAGGGTTAGGGTTAGGGTTAGGGTTAGGGTAGGGTTAGGGTTAGGGTTAGGTTAGGGTTAGGGTTAGGGTTAGGGTTAGGGTTAGGGTTAGGGTTAGGGTTAGGGTTAGGGTTAGGGTTAGGGTTAGGGTTAGGGTTAGGGTTAGGGTTAGGGTTAGGGTTAGGGTTAGGGTTAGGGTTAGGGTTAGGGTTAGGGTTAGGGTTAGGGTTAGGGTTAGGGTTAGGGTTAGGGTTAGGGTTAGGGTTAGGGTTAGGGTTAGGGTTAGGGTTAGGGTTAGGGTTAGGGTTAGGGTTAGGGTAGGGTTAGGGTTAGGGTTAGGGTTAGGGTTAGGGTTAGGGTTAGGGTTAGGGTTAGGGTTAGGGTTAGGGTTAGGGTTAGGGTTAGGGTTAGGGTTAGGGTTAGGGTTAGGGTTAGGGTTAGGGTTAGGGTTAGGGTTAGGGTTAGGGTTAGGGTTAGGGTTAGGGTTAGGGTTAGGGTTAGGGTTAGGGTTAGGGTTAGGGTTAGGGTTAGGGTTAGGGTTAGGGTTAGGGTTAGGGTTAGGGTTAGGGTTAGGGTTAGGGTTAGGGTTAGGGTTAGGGTTAGGGTTAGGGTTAGGGTTAGGGTTAGGGTTAGGGTTAGGGTTAGGGTTAGGGTTAGGGTTAGGGTTAGGGTTAGGGTTAGGGTTAGGTTAGGGTTTAGGGTTAGGGTTAGGGTTAGGGTTAGGGTTAGGGTTAGGGTTAGGGTTAGGGTTAGGGTTAGGGTTAGGGTTAGGGTTAGGGTTAGGGTTAGGGTTAGGGTTAGGGTTAGGGTTAGGGTTAGGGTTAGGGTTAGGGTTAGGGTTAGGGTTAGGGTTAGGGTTAGGGTTAGGGTTAGGGTTAGGGTTAGGGTTAGGGTTAGGGTTAGGGTTAGGGTTAGGGTTAGGGTTAGGGTTAGGGTTAGGGTTAGGGTTAGGGTTAGGGTTAGGGTTAGGGTTAGGGTTAGGGTTAGGGTTAGGGTTAGGGTTAGGGTTAGGGTTAGGGTTAGGGTTAGGGTTAGGGTTAGGGTTAGGGTTAGGGTTAGGGTTAGGGTTAGGGTTAGGGTTAGGGTTAGGGTTAGGGTTAGGGTTAGGGTTAGGGTTAGGGTTAGGGTTAGGGTTAGGGTTAGGGTTAGGGTTAGGGTTAGGGTTAGGGTTAGGGTTAGGGTTAGGGTTAGGGTTAGGGTTAGGGTTAGGGTTAGGGTTAGGGTTAGGGTTAGGGTTAGGGTTAGGGTTAGGGTTAGGGTTAGGGTTAGGGTTAGGGTTAGGGTTAGGGTTAGGGTTAGGGTTAGGGTTAGGGTTAGGGTTAGGGTTAGGGTTAGGGTTAGGGTTAGGGTTAGGGTTAGGGTTAGGGTTAGGGTTAGGGTTAGGGTTAGGGTTAGGGTTAGGGTTAGGGTTAGGGTTAGGGTTAGGGTTAGGGTTAGGGTTAGGGTTAGGGTTAGGGTTAGGGTTAGGGTTAGGGTTAGGGTTAGGGTTAGGGTTAGGGTTAGGGTTAGGGTTAGGGTTAGGGTTAGGGTTAGGGTTAGGGTTAGGGTTAGGGTTAGGGTTAGGGTTAGGGTTAGGGTTAGGGTTAGGGTTAGGGTTAGGGTTAGGGTTAGGGTTAGGGTTAGGGTTAGGGTTAGGGTTAGGGTTAGGGTTAGGGTTAGGGTTAGGGTTAGGGTTAGGGTTAGGGTTAGGGTTAGGGTTAGGGTTAGGGTTAGGGTTAGGGTTAGGGTTAGGGTTAGGGTTAGGGTTAGGGTTAGGGTTAGGGTTAGGGTTAGGGTTAGGGTTAGGGTTAGGGTTAGGGTTAGGGTTAGGGTTAGGGTTAGGGTTAGGGTTAGGGTTAGGGTTAGGGTTAGGGTTAGGGTTAGGGTTAGGGTTAGGGTTAGGGTTAGGGTTAGGGTTAGGGTTAGGGTTAGGGTTAGGGTTAGGGTTAGGGTTAGGGTTAGGGTTAGGGTTAGGGTTAGGGTTAGGGTTAGGGTTAGGGTTAGGGTTAGGGTTAGGGTTAGGGTTAGGGTTAGGGTTAGGGTTAGGGTTAGGGTTAGGGTTAGGGTTAGGGTTAGGGTTAGGGTTAGGGTTAGGGTTAGGGTTAGGGTTAGGGTTAGGGTTAGGGTTAGGGTTAGGGTTAGGGTTAGGGTTAGGGTTAGGGTTAGGGTTAGGGTTAGGGTTAGGGTTAGGGTTAGGGTTAGGGTTAGGGTTAGGGTTAGGGTTAGGGTTAGGGTTAGGGTTAGGGTTAGGGTTAGGGTTAGGGTTAGGGTTAGGGTTAGGGTTAGGGTTAGGGTTAGGGTTAGGGTTAGGGTTAGGGTTAGGGTTAGGGTTAGGGTTAGGGTTAGGGTTAGGGTTAGGGTTAGGGTTAGGGTTAGGGTTAGGGTTAGGGTTAGGGTTAGGGTTAGGGTTAGGGTTAGGGTTAGGGTTAGGGTTAGGGTTAGGGTTAGGGTTAGGGTTAGGGTTAGGGTTAGGGTTAGGGTTAGGGTTAGGGTTAGGGTTAGGGTTAGGGTTAGGGTTAGGGTTAGGGTTAGGGTTAGGGTTAGGGTTAGGGTTAGGGTTAGGGTTAGGGTTAGGGTTAGGGTTAGGGTTAGGGTTAGGGTTAGGGTTAGGGTTAGGGTTAGGGTTAGGGTTAGGTTAGGGTTAGGGTTAGGGTTAGGGTTAGGGTTAGGGTTAGGGTTAGGGTTAGGGTTAGGGTTAGGGTTAGGGTTAGGGTTAGGGTTAGGGTTAGGGTTAGGGTTAGGGTTAGGGTTAGGGTTAGGGTTAGGGTTAGGGTTAGGGTTAGGGTTAGGGTTAGGGTTAGGGTTAGGGTTAGGGTAGGGTTAGGGTTAGGGTTAGGGTTAGGGTTAGGGTTAGGGGTTAGGGTTAGGGTTAGGG
>NC_092724.1:0-12500 GCF_047496885.1 Scyliorhinus torazame
AACCCTAACCCTAACCCTAACCCTAACCCTAACCCTAACCCTAACCCTAACCCTAACCCTAACCCTAACCCTAACCCTAACCCTAACCCTAACCCTAACCCTAACCCTAACCCTAACCCTAACCCTAACCCTAACCCTAACCCTAACCCTAACCCTAACCCTAACCCTAACCCTAACCCTAACCCTAACCCTAACCCTAACCCTAACCCTAACCCTAACCCTAACCCTAACCCTAACCCTAACCCTAACCCTAACCCTAACCCTAACCCTAACCCTAACCCTAACCCTAACCCTAACCCTAACCCTAACCCTAACCCTAACCCTAACCCTAACCCTAACCCTAACCCTAACCCTAACCCTAACCCTAACCCTAACCCTAACCCTAACCCTAACCCTAACCCTAACCCTAACCCTAACCCTAACCCTAACCCTAACCCTAACCCTAACCCTAACCCTAACCCTAACCCTAACCCTAACCCTAACCCTAACCCTAACCCTAACCCTAACCCTAACCCTAACCCTAACCCTAACCCTAACCCTAACCCTAACCCTAACCCTAACCCTAACCCTAACCCTAACCCTAACCCTAACCCTAACCCTAACCCTAACCCTAACCCTAACCCTAACCCTAACCCTAACCCTAACCCTAACCCTAACCCTAACCCTAACCCTAACCCTAACCCTAACCCTAACCCTAACCCTAACCCTAACCCTATCCCTAACCCTAACCCTAACCCTAACCCTAACCCTAACCCTAACCCTAACCCTAACCCTAACCCTAACCCTAACCCTAACCCTAACCCTAACCCTAACCCTAACCCTAACCCTAACCCTAACCCTAACCCTAACCCTAACCCTAACCCTAACCCTAACCCTAACCCTAACCCTAACCCTAACCCTAACCCTAACCCTAACCCTAACCCTAACCCTAACCCTAACCCTAACCCTAACCCTAACCCTAACCCTAACCCTAACCCTAACCCTAACCCTAACCCTAACCCTAACCCTAACCCTAACCCTAACCCTAACCCTAACCCTAACCCTAACCCTAACCCTAACCCTAACCCTAACCCTAACCCTAACCCTAACCCTAACCCTAACCCTAACCCTAACCCTAACCCTAACCCTAACCCTAACCCTAACCCTAACCCTAACCCTAACCCTAACCCTAACCCTAACCCTAACCCTAACCCTAACCCTAACCCTAACCCTAACCCTAACCCTAACCCTAACCCTAACCCTAACCCTAACCCTAACCCTAACCCTAACCCTAACCCTAACCCTAACCCTAACCCTAACCCTAACCCTAACCCTAACCCTAACCCTAACCCTAACCCTAACCCTAACCCTAACCCTAACCCTAACCCTAACCCTAACCCTAACCCTAACCCTAACCCTAACCCTAACCCTAACCCTAACCCTAACCCTAACCCTAACCCTAACCCTAACCCTAACCCTAACCCTAACCCTAACCCTAACCCTAACCCTAACCCTAACCCTAACCCTAACCCTAACCCTAACCCTAACCCTAACCCTAACCCTAACCCTAACCCTAACCCTAACCCTAACCCTAACCCTAACCCTAACCCTAACCCTAACCCTAACCCTAACCCTAACCCTAACCCTAACCCTAACCCTAACCCTAACCCTAACCCTAACCCTAACCCTAACCCTAACCCTAACCCTAACCCTAACCCTAACCCTAACCCTAACCCTAACCCTAACCCTAACCCTAACCCTAACCCTAACCCTAACCCTAACCCTAACCCTAACCCTAACCCTAACCCTAACCCTAACCCTAACCCTAACCCTAACCCTAACCCTAACCCTAACCCTAACCCTAACCCTAACCCTAACCCTAACCCTAACCCTAACCCTAACCCTAACCCTAACCCTAACCCTAACCCTAACCCTAACCCTAACCCTAACCCTAACCCTAACCCTAACCCTAACCCTAACCCTAACCCTAACCCTAACCCTAACCCTAACCCTAACCCTAACCCTAACCCTAACCCTAACCCTAACCCTAACCCTAACCCTAACCCTAACCCTAACCCTAACCCTAACCCTAACCCTAACCCTAACCCTAACCCTAACCCTAACCCTAACCCTAACCCTAACCCTAACCCTAACCCTAACCCTAACCCTAACCCTAACCCTAACCCTAACCCTAACCCTAACCCTAACCCTAACCCTAACCCTAACCCTAACCCTAACCCTAACCCTAACCCTAACCCTAACCCTAACCCTAACCCTAACCCTAACCCTAACCCTAACCCTAACCCTAACCCTAACCCTAACCCTAACCCTAACCCTAACCCTAACCCTAACCCTAACCCTAACCCTAACCCTAACCCTAACCCTAACCCTAACCCTAACCCTAACCCTAACCCTAACCCTAACCCTAACCCTAACCCTAACCCTAACCCTAACCCTAACCCTAACCCTAACCCTAACCCTAACCCTAACCCTAACCCTAACCCTAACCCTAACCCTAACCCTAACCCTAACCCTAACCCTAACCCTAACCCTAACCCTAACCCTAACCCTAACCCTAACCCTAACCCTAACCCTAACCCTAACCCTAACCCTAACCCTAACCCTAACCCTAACCCTAACCCTAACCCTAACCCTAACCCTAACCCTAACCCTAACCCTAACCCTAACCCTAACCCTAACCCTAACCCTAACCCTAACCCTAACCCTAACCCTAACCCTAACCCTAACCCTAACCCTAACCCTAACCCTAACCCTAACCCTAACCCTAACCCTAACCCTAACCCTAACCCTAACCCTAACCCTAACCCTAACCCTAACCCTAACCCTAACCCTAACCCTAACCCTAACCCTAACCCTAACCCTAACCCTAACCCTAACCCTAACCCTAACCCTAACCCTAACCCTAACCCTAACCCTAACCCTAACCCTAACCCTAACCCTAACCCTAACCCTAACCCTAACCCTAACCCTAACCCTAACCCTAACCCTAACCCTAACCCTAACCCTAACCCTAACCCTAACCCTAACCCTAACCCTAACCCTAACCCTAACCCTAACCCTAACCCTAACCCTAACCCTAACCCTAACCCTAACCCTAACCCTAACCCTAACCCTAACCCTAACCCTAACCCTAACCCTAACCCTAACCCTAACCCTAACCCTAACCCTAACCCTAACCCTAACCCTAACCCTAACCCTAACCCTAACCCTAACCCTAACCCTAACCCTAACCCTAACCCTAACCCTAACCCTAACCCTAACCCTAACCCTAACCCTAACCCTAACCCTAACCCTAACCCTAACCCTAACCCTAACCCTAACCCTAACCCTAACCCTAACCCTAACCCTAACCCTAACCCTAACCCTAACCCTAACCCTAACCCTAACCCTAACCCTAACCCTAACCCTAACCCTAACCCTAACCCTAACCCTAACCCTAACCCTAACCCTAACCCTAACCCTAACCCTAACCCTAACCCTAACCCTAACCCTAACCCTAACCCTAACCCTAACCCTAACCCTAACCCTAACCCTAACCCTAACCCTAACCCTAACCCTAACCCTAACCCTAACCCTAACCCTAACCCTAACCCTAACCCTAACCCTAACCCTAACCCTAACCCTAACCCTAACCCTAACCCTAACCCTAACCCTAACCCTAACCCTAACCCTAACCCTAACCCTAACCCTAACCCTAACCCTAACCCTAACCCTAACCCTAACCCTAACCCTAACCCTAACCCTAACCCTAACCCTAACCCTAACCCTAACCCTAACCCTAACCCTAACCCTAACCCTAACCCTAACCCTAACCCTAACCCTAACCCTAACCCTAACCCTAACCCTAACCCTAACCCTAACCCTAACCCTAACCCTAACCCTAACCCTAACCCTAACCCTAACCCTAACCCTAACCCTAACCCTAACCCTAACCCTAACCCTAACCCTAACCCTAACCCTAACCCTAACCCTAACCCTAACCCTAACCCTAACCCTAACCCTAACCCTAACCCTAACCCTAACCCTAACCCTAACCCTAACCCTAACCCTAACCCTAACCCTAACCCTAACCCTAACCCTAACCCTAACCCTAACCCTAACCCTAACCCTAACCCTAACCCTAACCCTAACCCTAACCCTAACCCTAACCCTAACCCTAACCCTAACCCTAACCCTAACCCTAACCCTAACCCTAACCCTAACCCTAACCCTAACCCTAACCCTAACCCTAACCCTAACCCTAACCCTAACCCTAACCCTAACCCTAACCCTAACCCTAACCCTAACCCTAACCCTAACCCTAACCCTAACCCTAACCCTAACCCTAACCCTAACCCTAACCCTAACCCTAACCCTAACCCTAACCCTAACCCTAACCCTAACCCTAACCCTAACCCTAACCCTAACCCTAACCCTAACCCTAACCCTAACCCTAACCCTAACCCTAACCCTAACCCTAACCCTAACCCTAACCCTAACCCTAACCCTAACCCTAACCCTAACCCTAACCCTAACCCTAACCCTAACCCTAACCCTAACCCTAACCCTAACCCTAACCCTAACCCTAACCCTAACCCTAACCCTAACCCTAACCCTAACCCTAACCCTAACCCTAACCCTAACCCTAACCCTAACCCTAACCCTAACCCTAACCCTAACCCTAACCCTAACCCTAACCCTAACCCTAACCCTAACCCTAACCCTAACCCTAACCCTAACCCTAACCCTAACCCTAACCCTAACCCTAACCCTAACCCTAACCCTAACCCTAACCCTAACCCTAACCCTAACCCTAACCCTAACCCTAACCCTAACCCTAACCCTAACCCTAACCCTAACCCTAACCCTAACCCTAACCCTAACCCTAACCCTAACCCTAACCCTAACCCTAACCCTAACCCTAACCCTAACCCTAACCCTAACCCTAACCCTAACCCTAACCCTAACCCTAACCCTAACCCTAACCCTAACCCTAACCCTAACCCTAACCCTAACCCTAACCCTAACCCTAACCCTAACCCTAACCCTAACCCTAACCCTAACCCTAACCCTAACCCTAACCCTAACCCTAACCCTAACCCTAACCCTAACCCTAACCCTAACCCTAACCCTAACCCTAACCCTAACCCTAACCCTAACCCTAACCCTAACCCTAACCCTAACCCTAACCCTAACCCTAACCCTAACCCTAACCCTAACCCTAACCCTAACCCTAACCCTAACCCTAACCCTAACCCTAACCCTAACCCTAACCCTAACCCTAACCCTAACCCTAACCCTAACCCTAACCCTAACCCTAACCCTAACCCTAACCCTAACCCTAACCCTAACCCTAACCCTAACCCTAACCCTAACCCTAACCCTAACCCTAACCCTAACCCTAACCCTAACCCTAACCCTAACCCTAACCCTAACCCTAACCCTAACCCTAACCCTAACCCTAACCCTAACCCTAACCCTAACCCTAACCCTAACCCTAACCCTAACCCTAACCCTAACCCTAACCCTAACCCTAACCCTAACCCTAACCCTAACCCTAACCCTAACCCTAACCCTAACCCTAACCCTAACCCTAACCCTAACCCTAACCCTAACCCTAACCCTAACCCTAACCCTAACCCTAACCCTAACCCTAACCCTAACCCTAACCCTAACCCTAACCCTAACCCTAACCCTAACCCTAACCCTAACCCTAACCCTAACCCTAACCCTAACCCTAACCCTAACCCTAACCCTAACCCTAACCCTAACCCTAACCCTAACCCTAACCCTAACCCTAACCCTAACCCTAACCCTAACCCTAACCCTAACCCTAACCCTAACCCTAACCCTAACCCTAACCCTAACCCTAACCCTAACCCTAACCCTAACCCTAACCCTAACCCTAACCCTAACCCTAACCCTAACCCTAACCCTAACCCTAACCCTAACCCTAACCCTAACCCTAACCCTAACCCTAACCCTAACCCTAACCCTAACCCTAACCCTAACCCTAACCCTAACCCTAACCCTAACCCTAACCCTAACCCTAACCCTAACCCTAACCCTAACCCTAACCCTAACCCTAACCCTAACCCTAACCCTAACCCTAACCCTAACCCTAACCCTAACCCTAACCCTAACCCTAACCCTAACCCTAACCCTAACCCTAACCCTAACCCTAACCCTAACCCTAACCCTAACCCTAACCCTAACCCTAACCCTAACCCTAACCCTAACCCTAACCCTAACCCTAACCCTAACCCTAACCCTAACCCTAACCCTAACCCTAACCCTAACCCTAACCCTAACCCTAACCCTAACCCTAACCCTAACCCTAACCCTAACCCTAACCCTAACCCTAACCCTAACCCTAACCCTAACCCTAACCCTAACCCTAACCCTAACCCTAACCCTAACCCTAACCCTAACCCTAACCCTAACCCTAACCCTAACCCTAACCCTAACCCTAACCCTAACCCTAACCCTAACCCTAACCCTAACCCTAACCCTAACCCTAACCCTAACCCTAACCCTAACCCTAACCCTAACCCTAACCCTAACCCTAACCCTAACCCTAACCCTAACCCTAACCCTAACCCTAACCCTAACCCTAACCCTAACCCTAACCCTAACCCTAACCCTAACCCTAACCCTAACCCTAACCCTAACCCTAACCCTAACCCTAACCCTAACCCTAACCCTAACCCTAACCCTAACCCTAACCCTAACCCTAACCCTAACCCTAACCCTAACCCTAACCCTAACCCTAACCCTAACCCTAACCCTAACCCTAACCCTAACCCTAACCCTAACCCTAACCCTAACCCTAACCCTAACCCTAACCCTAACCCTAACCCTAACCCTAACCCTAACCCTAACCCTAACCCTAACCCTAACCCTAACCCTAACCCTAACCCTAACCCTAACCCTAACCCTAACCCTAACCCTAACCCTAACCCTAACCCTAACCCTAACCCTAACCCTAACCCTAACCCTAACCCTAACCCTAACCCTAACCCTAACCCTAACCCTAACCCTAACCCTAACCCTAACCCTAACCCTAACCCTAACCCTAACCCTAACCCTAACCCTAACCCTAACCCTAACCCTAACCCTAACCCTAACCCTAACCCTAACCCTAACCCTAACCCTAACCCTAACCCTAACCCTAACCCTAACCCTAACCCTAACCCTAACCCTAACCCTAACCCTAACCCTAACCCTAACCCTAACCCTAACCCTAACCCTAACCCTAACCCTAACCCTAACCCTAACCCTAACCCTAACCCTAACCCTAACCCTAACCCTAACCCTAACCCTAACCCTAACCCTAACCCTAACCCTAACCCTAACCCTAACCCTAACCCTAACCCTAACCCTAACCCTAACCCTAACCCTAACCCTAACCCTAACCCTAACCCTAACCCTAACCCTAACCCTAACCCTAACCCTAACCCTAACCCTAACCCTAACCCTAACCCTAACCCTAACCCTAACCCTAACCCTAACCCTAACCCTAACCCTAACCCTAACCCTAACCCTAACCCTAACCCTAACCCTAACCCTAACCCTAACCCTAACCCTAACCCTAACCCTAACCCTAACCCTAACCCTAACCCTAACCCTAACCCTAACCCTAACCCTAACCCTAACCCTAACCCTAACCCTAACCCTAACCCTAACCCTAACCCTAACCCTAACCCTAACCCTAACCCTAACCCTAACCCTAACCCTAACCCTAACCCTAACCCTAACCCTAACCCTAACCCTAACCCTAACCCTAACCCTAACCCTAACCCTAACCCTAACCCTAACCCTAACCCTAACCCTAACCCTAACCCTAACCCTAACCCTAACCCTAACCCTAACCCTAACCCTAACCCTAACCCTAACCCTAACCCTAACCCTAACCCTAACCCTAACCCTAACCCTAACCCTAACCCTAACCCTAACCCTAACCCTAACCCTAACCCTAACCCTAACCCTAACCCTAACCCTAACCCTAACCCTAACCCTAACCCTAACCCTAACCCTAACCCTAACCCTAACCCTAACCCTAACCCTAACCCTAACCCTAACCCTAACCCTAACCCTAACCCTAACCCTAACCCTAACCCTAACCCTAACCCTAACCCTAACCCTAACCCTAACCCTAACCCTAACCCTAACCCTAACCCTAACCCTAACCCTAACCCTAACCCTAACCCTAACCCTAACCCTAACCCTAACCCTAACCCTAACCCTAACCCTAACCCTAACCCTAACCCTAACCCTAACCCTAACCCTAACCCTAACCCTAACCCTAACCCTAACCCTAACCCTAACCCTAACCCTAACCCTAACCCTAACCCTAACCCTAACCCTAACCCTAACCCTAACCCTAACCCTAACCCTAACCCTAACCCTAACCCTAACCCTAACCCTAACCCTAACCCTAACCCTAACCCTAACCCTAACCCTAACCCTAACCCTAACCCTAACCCTAACCCTAACCCTAACCCTAACCCTAACCCTAACCCTAACCCTAACCCTAACCCTAACCCTAACCCTAACCCTAACCCTAACCCTAACCCTAACCCTAACCCTAACCCTAACCCTAACCCTAACCCTAACCCTAACCCTAACCCTAACCCTAACCCTAACCCTAACCCTAACCCTAACCCTAACCCTAACCCTAACCCTAACCCTAACCCTAACCCTAACCCTAACCCTAACCCTAACCCTAACCCTAACCCTAACCCTAACCCTAACCCTAACCCTAACCCTAACCCTAACCCTAACCCTAACCCTAACCCTAACCCTAACCCTAACCCTAACCCTAACCCTAACCCTAACCCTAACCCTAACCCTAACCCTAACCCTAACCCTAACCCTAACCCTAACCCTAACCCTAACCCTAACCCTAACCCTAACCCTAACCCTAACCCTAACCCTAACCCTAACCCTAACCCTAACCCTAACCCTAACCCTAACCCTAACCCTAACCCTAACCCTAACCCTAACCCTAACCCTAACCCTAACCCTAACCCTAACCCTAACCCTAACCCTAACCCTAACCCTAACCCTAACCCTAACCCTAACCCTAACCCTAACCCTAACCCTAACCCTAACCCTAACCCTAACCCTAACCCTAACCCTAACCCTAACCCTAACCCTAACCCTAACCCTAACCCTAACCCTAACCCTAACCCTAACCCTAACCCTAACCCTAACCCTAACCCTAACCCTAACCCTAACCCTAACCCTAACCCTAACCCTAACCCTAACCCTAACCCTAACCCTAACCCTAACCCTAACCCTAACCCTAACCCTAACCCTAACCCTAACCCTAACCCTAACCCTAACCCTAACCCTAACCCTAACCCTAACCCTAACCCTAACCCTAACCCTAACCCTAACCCTAACCCTAACCCTAACCCTAACCCTAACCCTAACCCTAACCCTAACCCTAACCCTAACCCTAACCCTAACCCTAACCCTAACCCTAACCCTAACCCTAACCCTAACCCTAACCCTAACCCTAACCCTAACCCTAACCCTAACCCTAACCCTAACCCTAACCCTAACCCTAACCCTAACCCTAACCCTAACCCTAACCCTAACCCTAACCCTAACCCTAACCCTAACCCTAACCCTAACCCTAACCCTAACCCTAACCCTAACCCTAACCCTAACCCTAACCCTAACCCTAACCCTAACCCTAACCCTAACCCTAACCCTAACCCTAACCCTAACCCTAACCCTAACCCTAACCCTAACCCTAACCCTAACCCTAACCCTAACCCTAACCCTAACCCTAACCCTAACCCTAACCCTAACCCTAACCCTAACCCTAACCCTAACCCTAACCCTAACCCTAACCCTAACCCTAACCCTAACCCTAACCCTAACCCTAACCCTAACCCTAACCCTAACCCTAACCCTAACCCTAACCCTAACCCTAACCCTAACCCTAACCCTAACCCTAACCCTAACCCTAACCCTAACCCTAACCCTAACCCTAACCCTAACCCTAACCCTAACCCTAACCCTAACCCTAACCCTAACCCTAACCCTAACCCTAACCCTAACCCTAACCCTAACCCTAACCCTAACCCTAACCCTAACCCTAACCCTAACCCTAACCCTAACCCTAACCCTAACCCTAACCCTAACCCTAACCCTAACCCTAACCCTAACCCTAACCCTAACCCTAACCCTAACCCTAACCCTAACCCTAACCCTAACCCTAACCCTAACCCTAACCCTAACCCTAACCCTAACCCTAACCCTAACCCTAACCCTAACCCTAACCCTAACCCTAACCCTAACCCTAACCCTAACCCTAACCCTAACCCTAACCCTAACCCTAACCCTAACCCTAACCCTAACCCTAACCCTAACCCTAACCCTAACCCTAACCCTAACCCTAACCCTAACCCTAACCCTAACCCTAACCCTAACCCTAACCCTAACCCTAACCCTAACCCTAACCCTAACCCTAACCCTAACCCTAACCCTAACCCTAACCCTAACCCTAACCCTAACCCTAACCCTAACCCTAACCCTAACCCTAACCCTAACCCTAACCCTAACCCTAACCCTAACCCTAACCCTAACCCTAACCCTAACCCTAACCCTAACCCTAACCCTAACCCTAACCCTAACCCTAACCCTAACCCTAACCCTAACCCTAACCCTAACCCTAACCCTAACCCTAACCCTAACCCTAACCCTAACCCTAACCCTAACCCTAACCCTAACCCTAACCCTAACCCTAACCCTAACCCTAACCCTAACCCTAACCCTAACCCTAACCCTAACCCTAACCCTAACCCTAACCCTAACCCTAACCCTAACCCTAACCCTAACCCTAACCCTAACCCTAACCCTAACCCTAACCCTAACCCTAACCCTAACCCTAACCCTAACCCTAACCCTAACCCTAACCCTAACCCTAACCCTAACCCTAACCCTAACCCTAACCCTAACCCTAACCCTAACCCTAACCCTAACCCTAACCCTAACCCTAACCCTAACCCTAACCCTAACCCTAACCCTAACCCTAACCCTAACCCTAACCCTAACCCTAACCCTAACCCTAACCCTAACCCTAACCCTAACCCTAACCCTAACCCTAACCCTAACCCTAACCCTAACCCTAACCCTAACCCTAACCCTAACCCTAACCCTAACCCTAACCCTAACCCTAACCCTAACCCTAACCCTAACCCTAACCCTAACCCTAACCCTAACCCTAACCCTAACCCTAACCCTAACCCTAACCCTAACCCTAACCCTAACCCTAACCCTAACCCTAACCCTAACCCTAACCCTAACCCTAACCCTAACCCTAACCCTAACCCTAACCCTAACCCTAACCCTAACCCTAACCCTAACCCTAACCCTAACCCTAACCCTAACCCTAACCCTAACCCTAACCCTAACCCTAACCCTAACCCTAACCCTAACCCTAACCCTAACCCTAACCCTAACCCTAACCCTAACCCTAACCCTAACCCTAACCCTAACCCTAACCCTAACCCTAACCCTAACCCTAACCCTAACCCTAACCCTAACCCTAACCCTAACCCTAACCCTAACCCTAACCCTAACCCTAACCCTAACCCTAACCCTAACCCTAACCCTAACCCTAACCCTAACCCTAACCCTAACCCTAACCCTAACCCTAACCCTAACCCTAACCCTAACCCTAACCCTAACCCTAACCCTAACCCTAACCCTAACCCTAACCCTAACCCTAACCCTAACCCTAACCCTAACCCTAACCCTAACCCTAACCCTAACCCTAACCCTAACCCTAACCCTAACCCTAACCCTAACCCTAACCCTAACCCTAACCCTAACCCTAACCCTAACCCTAACCCTAACCCTAACCCTAACCCTAACCCTAACCCTAACCCTAACCCTAACCCTAACCCTAACCCTAACCCTAACCCTAACCCTAACCCTAACCCTAACCCTAACCCTAACCCTAACCCTAACCCTAACCCTAACCCTAACCCTAACCCTAACCCTAACCCTAACCCTAACCCTAACCCTAACCCTAACCCTAACCCTAACCCTAACCCTAACCCTAACCCTAACCCTAACCCTAACCCTAACCCTAACCCTAACCCTAACCCTAACCCTAACCCTAACCCTAACCCTAACCCTAACCCTAACCCTAACCCTAACCCTAACCCTAACCCTAACCCTAACCCTAACCCTAACCCTAACCCTAACCCTAACCCTAACCCTAACCCTAACCCTAACCCTAACCCTAACCCTAACCCTAACCCTAACCCTAACCCTAACCCTAACCCTAACCCTAACCCTAACCCTAACCCTAACCCTAACCCTAACCCTAACCCTAACCCTAACCCTAACCCTAACCCTAACCCTAACCCTAACCCTAACCCTAACCCTAACCCTAACCCTAACCCTAACCCTAACCCTAACCCTAACCCTAACCCTAACCCTAACCCTAACCCTAACCCTAACCCTAACCCTAACCCTAACCCTAACCCTAACCCTAA